>NC_133622.1:202965126-202985796 GCF_048593235.1 Sminthopsis crassicaudata
TCTCTCTCTCTCTCTCTCTCTCTCTCTCTCTCTCTCTCTCTCTCTCTCTCTCTCTCTCTCTCTCTCTCTCTCTCTCTCTGTCTTTCTCTCTCTCTCTCCCTCTCTCTTTCTCTCTCTCTGTCTGTCTCTCTCTTTCTCTCTCTCCTTCTCTCTCTCTCTTTCTCTTTTTTAAAAAAGCTTTTAAAATTTTTGCATAGAAAGCTTTCAACATTCACCCTTGCAAAACCTTGTGTTCCAATTTTTTCTCTGCCCCTTCCCCCAACACCTCCCTTAGATGGCAAATATTCAATATATGCTAAACATGTGCAGTTCTTCTATACATATTTATTGCATAAATTTATTTTATTGTATAAATTTATTATGCTGCACAAGAAAAGTCAGATCAAAAAAGAAAAAATGAGAAAGAAAATAAAATGCAAGCAAACCACAAAAAGAGTGAGAATGCTATGTTGTGATCCCACTCAGCCCCCTCAGTCTCTGGGGCAGACGGCTCTCTCCATCACAAGGCCATTGGAACTGGCCTGGATCATCTCACTGTTGAAGAGAGCCACCAGAGCACATTTACGGTCTTGATCATACTCTGCTTTGTCCATGATTCCCATCAAGATGGTACTTCAGACGAGGGCAGTAGAAACAACAGAAACTGCCCCTCCCTCCTTCCGGACCCCTGCCTATATCAAGGCAGCCCAAGAGGCTGGTTTTCTCCTTTTTTGGTGGTCTCATTGCTAAGTCTCTTCTCACATGACCTTGTTCTTAGGTGTTTTAGATTTTGGACCTGAGAATGGGATTTTGCTTTTGCTCCCATTAAGCCTCCTTTGTGGGATATGATGTTTCCTTCTAGCGTGTCAGCCTTTGGGATCAGTCTTGTTTAGGGCCTTAATGGACACCCCTTCCCCTCCCCTGGACTACACATGCAACTTTCCTTTTGATGAAAGCCCCATGTATCCTTCCCAGGGGTTGAGCCCCTACTCCCATTTCCGTCTTCAGAAATGTTTCCTGGGGAGTTTGTCAAGGTACCTTTTGGGTCTTAAGAGCTTAAAACTCTGGTTCTTGGGAGGCCAGACTGTGGGATGGCCCTTCCCCAGTTGGCCCTTTGGAGAAGCTGAATTCTGCCCAAGTTTAGCTCCTTTGGGCTTGACTTAAACCTTGCCTCTTTCTTTGCAGTGTTTTGGACGATGAAGGAAGCACCCTAAGGCAGCAGAAACTCGAGAGGCAGGTGAGTGGCCTGGCCTGGGGGGCGGGGAAGCTGGCCCACGGCCCACATAGAAGGGCATCATGGGTTTTTGCAGTTCCAGGGGGGCAGGTATGTTGTAGTTTGGAACTCTTGCGGGTTGGGGATGTGTCTCTGTTAGTCCAGGACATGAGTAACCAAGGCAAGAGGTCCATAGGGTTGTGAATCAAGAGCTGGAATGGACCTTGAAGATTCTTCTTGTCCAGGCCTTTTGTTTTACAGAGGAGAAAACCAGAGAGGAGATCCAGGGAAAGGAGGTCACTTACTCAGTCACACAGGTAGCAAGTGCAGAGCTAGGCTTTGACCCTTTGACTCCAAAAGGTCCCAGGTGCCTCGGTGGCAGAAAATGGGTCGAGATGAAGTGTGGGAGTTGGAGTGAGACGTGCCAGACCCAGGTGTTCTCCTGATTCTGCCCCCTTATCTCTTACAGTTCTGCTTTGGCCCCCAGGGCTGTGACATCCCCTGTAATTCAGAACAGGGGATAGTTTCCAAAACTTTTAGAATGACCGCATGGGATAGTGGAAAACAGGGGAGTCTGAAAATCCGGCTTCCAGCCTCTTTCTGCCTTTCTTCCTGAGTGAGCTTAGGCGAATCACTTAACTTTCTCCTCGGTAAAATGAGGAGTGTGTGTGATAATATTTGGGCTGTCAGGATGGGTTATAGCAGCCCTCTGTAGCTGGCCCCCCATAATTGACCCTTGAAGCTGATCCTCCATGGCTGGCCTCCCATAGCTGGCCCTCGAAGCTGGCCCTCCTTCAGTCTGCACACTGCCTTATTTTTGGTCTTGGTTGAAGTTTCATTAAAGGCACCCTGCAGAGCCTCGGCTTTCCTCCCACTCACTTCAGCGACCGTCAGGCTCTTGGCAGTTGAGCGACTTTGTCCTGAGTGGGGACATCTGCAGAGCCCCGCTTACTTCTCTGTGACCAGGGAGAGGCTTTAATGTGTACAGTGTGCAAGGAGCAGGGCAATAAGGGAGCTACATTTCCTTCCAGAGAAGAACGATGGCTGGGTGCGGAGTGAGAGGTCTGGGGTCACGCCCTGGGGTCTGTGCTGGAGTTTTCTGCGTCAGAGCGGGGACAGGACGTCGTCCTGTGTCCCATTAGAGACTAGATGTCTCTGAGGTCCCTTTGAATTCTCAAGTTTCTTTGGGGAGACATATGGGTGCTGGGGGCCCTCCTAGGTGGGGGCTCAGACAGCCCGGCCCTGCCCTGGGGGAAGCGCCCGGGGTTTGAGGATGAGGCAGCCCTGGTCTCTGAGGCCCTGGTCTGAGGGGGTAGACGTTGCCCCGGCCTCGGGGAGTCCTGAAGGGAAAGCCCAGTCTGGGGGGAAGACGTTGCCTGTGTTCAGGAGATCTAAGGCCAGGGAACACCCTGAGCCCTTGGGGAACCCCGACTCAGAGGGTAGCCCAGCTTTGGGCTTTTATGAGAGGGAGATGGCTTAGACTTTAAAGAGACCCAGACGAGGGTGTGGGGGGAGACACGGTCCTTGAGTTCCAGGTCGGAGATGGGGGCCGAGTTCTCAGGGACATTGATGGTCATCGCCTCAGCACCTCCCCTTGTTTGTGTCTTCAGAGGGCTCTGCTGGAGCAGAAACAAAAGAAGAAGCGCCAGGAGCCCCTGATGGTGCAGTCCAACCCCGACAGCCGCGCCAGGGCGCGCCGTACCCGGCAGTCTGAGGAGCAGGCCCCGCTGGTGGAGTCCTACCTGAACAGCAACAGTAGCACCAGCTACAACGGTATTCAGGAAGGCTCGCACCCAAGGTCTTGGGGTTACTGGGGGGGCCACGGGGGCCAGGGTCACAGGAGTCGCCTCAGGTGGAGTGGAAGGGAAGGGAATAAACATTTATTAAGTGCCTGCTGTGTTCTATGCAATGTGCTAATGCATCCCATCTGGTCCTGCCAACATTTAATCATGACATTACCTGTGAGGCAGGTGCTCCTTTTACTCTTTATTGTAAGATTAAGTGACTTGGGACAGCCAAGTGGCGCAGTGGATGGAGCCCCAGCCCTGAATTCAGGAGGACCTGAGTTCAAATCTGGCTCAGACACTTAACACTTCCTGGCTGTGTGACCCTGGGCAAGTCACTTAAGCCTAATTGCCTCAGGAAAAAAAAAATCAAAGATTAGGTGCTCAGGGTCACACAGCAAATCAGGACTGGAAACTTGGATTGGAACTGAGGGCTTCCTGACTGCCAAGTTCTACCTTCTGTCTCCATTTAATATTCCGTATTTAGAATTTGCCCTTTCTTAATTAGCGATAGATTTGTCACCAGTTGTCCAGAACCAGCTTCATGTTGTCTCCATGTATGTCATCGTGTACGTTGCATATTATGTTCTACTTTTTATTCTCTGAATTAGTTCCTCTTTTTGTTTTCCGGATTCATTTACATGTGCTCATTTTCACTCGTGTCCGGTCTCGTGGGGAGTCAGGGACCTGACTCTTCCCGGGCTCGGGGCCTTGGGAGTTCAAGGGCCTGAATGTTAGCACAGCCGGGAAAACTTGTGCGGCAAAGGCACAGGAACGCGCGTGGCAGCGAGCTTCGCCCACTCAAGTGCACACACACCATATGGAATTTGGTGCTTTTCCTCCCACCCTCTTGGAGAACAATAATAATAAATTGCCCTTATGTAACTATGGATTTTCAAATGTTGCTCATACATTTGGTCTTCTCAGTAATCCCGTCACCAAAGCGGCAACATTAAAAGCTGAAAAATCAATAATATATATTTCTGCAGGACTTTAAATTTAAAAAGAGTCACATGGCGACCTTCCAACAATCCTGCGAGGAAGACATTTTGAAATCACTCCAGTTTTACCCAGGAACAAATTGAAATTCAGAGAGAGCTTAAGGGCTTTGCCCAATGTTCACAAAACTGATAAGTATCAGAGCCAAGATTTGTCTCCATTTTCCTCTTGACTCTTTCCCTTTCTGCTGTAAAAGCGTTCACTTGGGCTTGATGCCGTTGCCCCGATTTAGCGCATTGTTTTTTCTGTTGTGCTAACATTGTTCGAGTGTTGAAGGTTATAAGACGATAATATCTCTCGTATTTACCCTACGAGGCTGCTGTGAGGATCAAGGGAGATGATGGCATGAGGCGCTTTGTACAGTTTAAAGTGCTCGGTAAATAGCCACTGTTATTGTTGTGGAAAGGGTGGCGTGATGACTAGCGCCAGCCGGAGCCAGGAAGAGCATCCTGAGTTCGGGTCCCATCTCTGACACATCCTGGCTGGGTGGTTCTGGGCAAGCGACTTAACCCCTCGCCGGTCTAAGGCTAAACATTGCAGCACAGTTGGTGATCTGCATTTATGGAGGGAATCTCCTTGCTGGGATTTCCTGCTCTGCTAAGTTATGTGTCTGGGGTTCTCGGGGAAGAGGTTTGTTGGGTCCTGGAGCTACAAGTATAGCATCCCAGCTGTCTGATATTAAGGGTATCCCAAAGATGGGGATCGCTTCCAGGGCTCCGCAGAGTGCCGGCAGGAGTGAGAACATCTGTTCCTGCCCTGAGAGGAGGCACTGGGATGGGAGGGCTCTGTGAGGAGGGACACCGACTGTAGTGTTTCGCCTCTAATCCTGATCCGCCAGGAGGTGTACTGCCTTGCCAGGGTCTGCACCTGGTTGAGAACCTTCTGAAGTGCATTCGTGCTCACGAATGTTATCCCCCTGCGTGGGGCATGTGGGGATGGAGGGCAGTACTAGGAGTGTCCTAGTGAGAGAATTTCTGGGCATGTAGAAACCTTGGGCAGGAAACTGAAAGATTGAAGGATATAAGTGACATTTCCATTGCTCTTGCTTTGTTGAAGTTAGGAGCCTTGAGGGAAGGAAGGAGAGAGGGAGGATAAGGAGAAAGAGAGGAAGGAGGGAGGAAGAGAAAGAGGGAAAAGGGGAGGGAGGGAGAGAGAAAGAGAGGGAGAAAGAGACGGAGACTCAGACAGACAGACCCAGTGGCAGATTTCGGAATGAGGCACTGACTGAGAAGATATCTGAGTTGGATTTCAGAACCTTGCTTTAAGATATCAGAAGAATGAGTTCTTGGCTAGGGATGGAATGCATTTAATGAGGACTGGGATGAATATATTTTCTTTTTTTTTTTATAATAATAGCTTTTTATTTTTCAAAATACATGCAAAGATAGTGCATTCACCCTTGCAAAACTTTGTGTTCCAAATTTTTCTCCCTCCCTCCTCCTCTTCTCCCTTCCCTAGGCAGCAAGTAATCCAATATGGATTAAACATGTACCATCCTTTTAAATATTTTTCCATATTTATCATACTACACAAGAAAAATCAGATCCAAAGAGGAAAATTGAGAGAAAAAAAGCAAGCAAGCAACCAAAAAAGGTGACAATACTATGTTGTGATCCATACTCAGTCCCACAGTCCTCTCTCTGGATGCAGATGGCTCTCTCCATCACAAGTCTATTGGCCTGAATCACCTCATTGTAGAAAAGAGCCATGTCCATGGAATGAATATATTTTCTTGGAAGCTTCCAGATCTGAACCACATGGGTCATAAAACTGAGAAAGTGGAAGGGTTAGAGATAGAGATACTTGTGATTTCATTATATGGGGAATAGTCAAGTGAGAAATTTCCCTCTACCAACACAGAGGTGGGGAAGAGTGAAAGGAAACTGCCTATCTAGCCGACTGTTAAACCAGATATAACAGAAAGCAGCAGATGAAATATAAATCGAAAGAAAGAAAAATGGAAGTGATGGGTAAAACACAAAAGACACTAACTAGGAAAAGGAATAAAGATATATAGCCTTAGATATCTGCATATCAGTGCATGGATTAGGGATGCTCTGAATGAGATCGCTTAATAATGACTTTATAGGTATCACTAAATCAGAAAATTTAGAGTTGGAAAAAAAAAAACTTCTGAGAGTATATAGACCAAACCAGATCTTGCCAAGAATTCCCCCTAGTTTTTGCTAGGGGACCTCTGGACAGGGAGAATTGGCTGCCTCCTGAAGTAGCCCATCCTACTTTTGGACAGCTCTCATTGTTAGGAATTTTTTCTTACATCAAGGCTAAATTTTTCTCTATAACTTCTATCATTTTACTCCTATTTCTGTCCTCAGGGACCAAGAATTGCAAATTTAATGACTATGTCATATGACAGCTCTTTTTCAAATCCTTGGAGACATTGAAATACATGATCACATCTTCCCCAGTCTTCTCAAAGCCAATTCCTTCAGCACAGCATGCTCTAGGTTTTGAGGTTGCCTCTTAGAGGCTCTCCCTCTTCTCGATGCCAGAAATGGTGTGATCAGAGCAGAGTACAACGGGACTATGACATCCTAAGCCATAGAACCTTATGCCTGACAAATGAAGGCTTGGACATTATTTGCTTTTTTGGCTGTCATGCTGCTGGCTGACCTTGTAATGCACTTGAATCCCCACATCTTTTCCAGACCATCTGCTGTCCACGCCTTTTCCATCTTGTTCTTGGGAATTTGATTTCTTGGACCCTAGTACAAAAAGTTTACATTTATCTCTATTTGAGTCTGTCTTTCTAAGTTTAGCCTGTTGTGCTACCTGTCAAGTCCTGTCAATCAATATATCAAGTACCCCTCACAGCTTTGATGTGACTTGATTTGATAAATCTGAAGATTTGATAAATATTTCATATATCCCTTTAATCCAAGTCCCTGATAAAAAATTGGAGCTGAACAAAATTTCTGGGGCACTCACCTAGAGAACTCCTTCCAAGTTGAAATTGGACCAATGGCTGTTCTTTTGACATATCCATTAATCCAGTCCTGAATTCATATAATTGTACGACCTTCCGCATCTCTACATTTTGCCCATAAGAATAACCTGAAAGGAAGAGCTCTGGATTTGGAGGAAGAAAATCTGGGTTTTCATCCTAGCCCTTTCTAAGATGCTTAAATGTCCCCAAGCCTTTCCTAATTTGTAAATGGACTTGACTTTTAAAACGAGGGCTTCTTTGTGGATAGTTCTGAACTTGTTACCTAATATGACAAATGACTTTGTCAAATCCTTTGCTAAAATCTAGGTAAACTATCTGTAGCATTTCCCTCATTTCTACCAATTGAGAAGCCTGACAAAAAGAAAATGAGGTTAGTCTGAGATGACCTGTTTTTGATGAAATCAGCCTGTCTTTTTTGTAATCACTGCTTCCTTTTTATTAATGTTTCCTGAACATTCTTTTAATAATATGCCCTAGAATTTTCTCATAAAGTTCACCGGCCCTTTATTTGCTGGGTACATTCGCTTCCTTATTTTTTGAAAATTGGAACATTTGCCTTTTTCTGATCCTGTGGCACTTACCTCATTTTCTTGTTGTTGTTTAATTGTTTCAGTCATATTGATTTTTTGTGCTCCCATTTGAGGTTTTCTTGGCAAAGCTGCTGGAGTGGTTTGCTATTTCCTTCTCCCAGCTCATTTTACAGATGAAGAAACCGAGGTAAATAGGGTGAAGTGACTTACCCAGAGTCCCCCGGCTAGTAAGTGTCTGATACCAGATTTGAATTTTGGAAGATGAATCTTTCTAGTTCCAGAATTCATTCTCTCCATTGTGCTTCCTCGCTGCTCCATTCCATTCTCCAAAATCTTTCAAAGATTGGTAACCATATCCATCAGTTTTTTCCGTCTTTACTATACAATTTGTTTGCACCAGATGAATTCTTCCAAGTTCACATTCATGCATCTATGTTTCCTTTGTCTCTTCAACATTTATCACTTTTTGGGTTAACTTTGCTAATCTGGTTAGTAGTGATTTGGAGCATTTTTTTTTCAAAAGGCTGTTGATAATTTGTATTTCTTCCTTGGAGAACTACTGTTCATATCTTTTCTCATACGGCCAGTTGGGGAAAGGATTTTTTTTACTATCTCCTGACTTATTTGGGATATTAGTTTCGTATTAGCCATTAACATTCTGTCTTCTCCAATGTAGAGTTTTTTTCCCTTTTTAGAGAAAACAGAAGCAAGTAAGAGTTCAGTAGTTCTGCCTTCACTCTCTTGTCTCCTTGTCCCATACTCGGCCCATTTCTCACAGCAGTGAGCTTCCTCTTCCCCAATATGTTTACATGCCCCAAACAATTAACTAGTACCCTGAACTGCCTCCGTTTTTTTTGTAATCCAAGCTAGCATAAGCTTTATTCACTCTGAACTTTAGTAGATCCACATCATAAAGCTTGCACGGAGATTATTAAGACTGTAGAAATATAGAGAACTATAAAGACAATGAGGCATTATAGTGGATCATTGAACCAGGAGTCAGAAAGTCTGCTGCAGCTTTAGACACTGATAGTGACACTGTGTGACCCTGAGCAAGTCACTTAACTCAGTTTACTCATCTGTAAAATGGGATAATAATAACTCCAAAGTATTATTATGAAAATAAATGAGAATATTTGTAAAGCGCTTTGCAAATGTTACATAAATGCTAGTGATTTTTATTTTTATACAATTAGTCTTTCCCAAATATAATCTTTCCAAGAGAAGATATGCTTGATTATGGCTCTTCCTACCTTCCCTGCTTCACTTCTCTTTGGTCTGAGCTGATCTTTCTGGAGAAAGAAGGCCCCAATGGAATTTAAGGACCTGGATTCAAATCCTAGTTTTGACGCTTTCACTCTGTTACCCTGAGCAAGTCACGGGCATCTCTGAAATGAGGGAATTGGGTCAGAAGCCTTTAGCTCTGGGGTCCTATGGTTCAGTCACAAAGAAGTCTGGGTGGCTGCTTCTAGTACACTATTTCAGCCAGCCACTGGTGCTCCCGTGCCATGGAGGAGTGTTCCCTTCTCTTGGGGATAGAAGTACCGGAAAGGGGTCTGGGAAAAGGGACCAACCAGGTTACTTTTCCTATACTTGCCATCTGCCCTAGAGAGCAGACTTTGATTAGCTCCCTCCTTTTCCTTCATTTCCCTCGCTCTAAAGTGTGGGATTCAGCTCTAACCCCATATGTGTGAGCCACTGGCAGTATCTGCTGGCAAGTTTTGGAATTGTGGCTGTTGAAGGTCACCCGTAGAAGAATAACTCACGTTTGTGAAGTGCTTTAAGAGCCACTCCTGCAACATTACAGCCGTACTTTTACTCACCTCTAACTGAATGTAGCATTTCCTTCAGTTACAAATGTAGGTAACAAATATTCGGAGAAAGGTTCCATAGGTTTCACGAGATTGCCAAGGGATCCACAATATAAAATAGTTAAGAACCTCCTGGACTAAATTATCTCTAGTGGTGCTTCTGACTCTTAAGTCATTTGTTCTCAGGCCCGTCCTGGTCCTGCTAGGTGAAACCTGGCTTTCCCATGACCTGGGTTCCTTTACAGGGGAGAGGGCAAAAAGAGCATGAAATCTAAGAGGAACGGCTGGAGGCAAGTGGCCCTGCATCTCTTTGCAAAGCTTTTACTGGCTACTAGAAATCCCCATCTCAAATGACAGTCACATTTGATCTCCTCATCTTCTCCCTAAAAGTCCCTTATTTATGGAGGGTAACCTCTCCCTCTCCCAGGAAGGACACAGCTCCAGTACCATCCATCATTAAAGCATTCATAAACCTGAGTTATTATCCTACAGATCATCTACCCTTGGGGTAGGACTTCCCCTGGTGGGCAGAGTCTCATAGAATGGATTCATTTCAATGCATAAAGTATTCTAGGTGCCAGGTAGTGTGTAGGTAACGGAGATACGAAGAAAAGTGAAATAGTTCCTGGCCTCAAGAAGCAAAAATATTCTGCAGTATTTTATAGGTAAATACATTTAAAAACACGAAATAATTTGGGAGGAAGATGAGAGTGTTGGCCACTGATAAGATCAGGAAGGGCCTGGTATAGAAGATGGCACATGAGCTAATAAGCCTTGAATGTTGTTCAAGATTCCAAGAATTGAAGGAAATTGTATCCCAGGTACATGGAACAGCCTGTGCAAATGTGTGGAGGTGGGATATCTTGTGGATGTAAAAAAGCCACACTTTCCCCTCTTTTCTTCCATGGACATTTATACAGTTTTTAAGTATAGCTTGTCCCCTTTCAACATTTCTGTTTTCTTATCTATCAACATCTCCATATGAGCTCAGATACCTTTAAACTCGGACATTCTATATTCAAAGGGTCCTGTCCCAACTATGACATATCTGAGAGTCGGTTGTGTTGTAAAGTCACTGGGAAGCTGGTTTTGACCTGCCAACAATTAGAGCTTTCCTGCAGAGGGATGGGCTGCCTCTACTCCAATGGGGTTTCAGGCAGAGATGCAGTGACCCGTCCTGTTGAAGGGCTTGGATGGAAGCATGGACAGAAAGGCCTCCTGAGCTCCTCTGTTCCTTTTTCCTCTTCCCCTGCCTCCTACGTCTGGTGCTGTGGACTCATTGGCTCATAGGATGTCCCTCCATTGCAGATCCCATTGGATAGATGCAACCTAACCCTATTCAAGTCCCCTCCCTCATTCTCTTTACCAACAAACACAAACATTTCAATATACAAAGAACAAAGATTACATTTGAAATGATGAATTCTGTTATATATAGCCTATTTTCAAAACTGTATTAATTTTAACAAGTAGTAACAAAACATTCTTTTCAGGTCTCCTTTTGAATTTTTTGTTTTTTCCTCTTTATTTATTAAAATATGCTTTTTTTTTTTTTTGACGGGGGGACCATCTCTCTTAATCACCACTAATTCATCTCCCTTCTACTTCATAGAAGCCTTTTTTTTAATCTGAATTTAACAAACACTAAACAAAACGAGCATTTCCATTGGAAAAGAGAAGAGGATTGTTTATGGAACTGCTCATCTCTTTTATGTAAAGCTTGCTTTGGATTTTAGTTATGTAACAAATGAATGAATGTGTAACTTTCAAGGCCGTGATTCCTTCTGGCCTGTCTTTTTTGGGGGGAGAGGGGAAGGATGGGACACCCATCTCCAACCTTAAAGCCCTTCCCCTCTTCCACCAAAAAATAAATAGCCACAAAATTCTTGTAATGAGTATGTGCGATCAAGCAAGACAAATTTCCCCATGGACCATGTCCAAAAGTGAATGCCTCATTTTGCTGCTTTAGTTTGTCATTTCGATATCAGGAGGTAAGTAGCCTGAGAAGCCCATCTTTGTAATAAATGAATAGGGGAGGGGAATTGGATTTGTGAAAGTCTTTGGACTGGGGAACTTCCAGGTGAGGAGGAGAACACTGTAGGTTAATACCTTCTCTATAGTTTATAGTCTTAAAGTTGCCTAGAATATTGACAGATTAAGTGACTTGCCTGGGACCACCAGTCAGAGACCGGACCCAGACCTTCTAAGTTTTGGTCTGACTCTCTTTATGCAACAAATCATTATGGTCACCCACTCTCACTGTACAAAGACTGTGTCTGAAATGTCTGTTTCATTCTAATCCTGTAGTCTGTCCCTTCCCTGTTCAGAACCTCCTTGCGTAATTCTCATTTCTCTATTCATCTCTGGCTCTTCCAACCCTACCCTTCCCATCCTTCTCCAAGCAGTACAGGAGACTGAACAAGATGACGGGAAATTGGGCGAGGACCCCATGATGCCCAGATCCGCCAAGAGGAGCCCCGCAGCAGGGGCGACGGCAGCAGGCGGGCAGGGTGGTATCTCTAAAAAGGAGAAGAAGGGGAAACCCAAAGGTGAGTCCCTCTGTCTTAGCTTCCAGTCCTCCAGGGCTGGTGATGGGCGAGATTGCCAAGTGGTAGAGGAAAGAGGGGTCATCGAATGCCTTCTTCCCATGACTGCAGGCTGGCAGGCAGATGGATTTGGTGGTTGGAGATAAGGAGTGGTTCTTCCCTTGGCCAGAAGCCCTCAGGGTTGCTAGGCTAAAACCAACCTCCAAGCCCACCTTTAATAAAATCATAAATCTCAAAGTTGGAAGGGACCTCCAAGGATGGTGTGGTTCAGGCCACTGAATACCTAAAATGGGCTGTGGGAAGGAAGTGCACTAGATGATTCCTAATGAAGGACCTGGGAGTAGGGGTCTCTTCTATCTTTGACATTCTATGATCCTATAATCCTCTGTAATCAAAGGAAAAACACAAGGACTAAAAACAACCCCTTCTTGTGTTACATGTAAGCCAGATTTGGGGGGGGGAGTGGATGTACTCTATTCAAATAATTCTAGATTCTTTAAGTATCTATAATTGTTCTAGTTCTTATCCTAGTTAGTTCTTCTTGACTGCGGAAACCTGGCTGAATTGCCTAGTTGTTAATAAAGGCAGAGGGAAATAATCCATCAAAATTCAAATGTGTTTGTATATAACTCTTCCAGCCTGGCTCTGGTTTCCTGCAATCCCCTTTTGGGGTCTCAAAAATGTTAGCACAGTTCCCTCCTCCAAAAGAAGGGTTGGAGTTTTCTATGAATCTAAGCCCAATATTGCAGGTCATTTATATATGTGAAATATGGTTAATTTTCCCAAATGAGATGATTTGCTGTATAGTGGAAACTGTTTGTCTCTCTGTTTCTGTTTCTTTCTATCTTATCTCTCTTTCTCTGTCTCTATCTCTATGTCTGTATCTCTCTCTCTGTTCCTGTCTTCTCTCTCTTTTTCTCTTTCCTCTATTAAATTTTGAAATGTTTTAAACTCATTTGTCAAACAGATCTGGAGTCAGGAGACCTGGGTTCAAGTCCTGATCCTACCACTGACTCTCTGTGGCTTTTGGATGACCACTGCTCTCTGGGTTCCAGTTTTCTTCTCTGTAATATGAGGCATTTGGACTGGATTTCTCAAATTTCCTCTTGTTCTATCTCTGATTCTAGGAAATCCTCACCTAAGTCACAATGAATTTCCTAACTCTGAGTACCTTTGACCTTGCACAACTCACTTCACTTTTTTTCTTTATTTCCTGTCACAAAACCAGGAAGGGGGATGGCTGACACATTTGTATTTGTCCAGTTCTGGATTTCAAGGAAGAGGAACACAATAATCTCTAATTACAGAGCTAATTAATAGCATCCAAATATCAGTGGAAAGTGTGCACACACACATGCACAAGTACACACAAGATGTTCTCCTGCTTCATGGGTACCCCGTAGATACCAGTCCTGGTCTGATTCTGGGAACTGAAGCCACATGCTACCACAACTCAGTACAGACTAGCGATAGACTTAAGCCTAAGCCCAGGACCTTAGGCTATGCAGAGCTCTATCCTGAAGGAAACAAAGAAGTTGGAGCCTTTTATAAGTGTCTAAACAGTTTTAGGTTCCTGAATATCCCACTCACAGTTAGGTTAGATAAGTATTAATAGAAAGTCAGGTAGAATTCCTTTGGTGTCAGAGGCTATACCCATAGTAATTCTAACTGTTTCTTTCTCTATATTTATTTTTCTTTTCTTTGGGGGAAGTCACTGGAAGTAACCTGTGTCAATGGCAGAGTTAAGATCTAAAGAGACAGTGGCAAGCTAGAATACTGGGCCAGATTTAGTAAAGTGAAGAATAATAGGGATAAATGGAAAAAAATCTGGGTTCAAGAAATCATCTTCTTAAGTACAAGATGGGTGGTATGGATTGAAAGCAATTTCTCTAAAAAAGATTGGGGGTTTTTAGGATCACAAACTCGTGTGCATTAGCCAGCTTCGCTGGCTGGAACTGTATACAACAGTATTGTGCTAGAACAGTAAATTAGGGAACTGAGGTAGGAGGGCAGAATATTTGAACTATGTCATATTCCACTAACCCTGAGGGAAATTGGACTAGCATTCAGCTGGGACCAGTTCTATCCCCTCGGAAGTCATTTGGGACAGACACAAAGACCTTCACCTAATAGCCCAGTGGAGCTATTAGATATATTTATAATATATATTTGTTATTATATTTATAATATATAATATATATTTAAATGTAAATATTTTAAAAGAATTAATAATTTATAGGCATTAATGTGCCAAACCAGAAATCCAGGCCATTTGTTGAAATAAACACATACAATGCATTGCTCATTCATTCATTCTTTTACTTCAGTTGTTTTTGCACGCAAAGTGAAATAGGAATTCTCCAGCTGGGGAGGATGCTGAGACATCTTTGAGATCCAGACCCTCAGGGAAATGACAATTAAAAGGGGAAGGAGTCAGAAAGGGAGCAATAGGGGAATCAAGGAAAAAAGACAGAAATCACCAGAAATCTCAGTGGAGAGAGAAACAATATCCAGTAATAAGGAGACGGCGGTCTCACTGTATTCTGGCTGAGGTGGCCCAAATCTGCAGTGTTTTATTCAGTTCTGGGGGCCACATTTCAGGAAGAATATCTGTAAAATGGAGTGTTCAATGATATGGGCAACCAGGGTGAAGGAGTCTTGAGTCCAAGAAGATCAGTTGAAGGAGCTGAGGCATGTTTAGAATGGAGAAGACTTACTTAGGAGGGACAAGAGGGTAAATAAATATTAAGTAGTAGGCTGTGTGCTAGGTACTGTACTAAGGACCTGAAAGAAAAAGAAGAGCAGAAGCAGTCCATGTCCGCAAAGAGCTCAGTGTTAACAGGGGAAGACTACACAGCTGGAAAGGAGGTGAAGGGGAGGGTCCCTGGTATGGGGGGCTGATGAAGTCCTGCAGCCTTGTGGGAAATTAAGATATGGCTGTTCTGGGTCAGACACCAACATCTTTACATAAAAGATCTGGGGGGCTTCCTGGTTTCTACCCCCCACCCTTTCTAATTAGAGGGAAAAAGAAAGGGGCAAGGACTCCAGAGGAGGTAGGGTAGCTGCTGTTTTCAGGTATGGAGGAGAGATAAGACCTGTTTACATGACTTTTGTGGGCAGAACCAGGAAATTGTAGAAAGCAGTACTGCTTAAAGGGATTACTATGAGCTTTGGCTAGGTGTGAGCTGATACTTACTATTTGAAATTACATCTGTGAGTCTCTCCATCTTCCTGGAGTTTATTTAAGACCAGTCCTCTCTCCCCCCAAACAAAAAACAGCAAACTCCAAATATGCTTGAGAGCTACTAAATAAAAGTTATCCAGTGGTCAAATGGGCTGCCTCAAGAAGCTTAGCTGGTCCTCCCTTTCCTGGAGGTGTTCAGACAAAAGCTAGATCACCAACCACTTCCATGCAGGTCTTATATAGAAGGCATTCTTGCTCACACATAGAGTAGATTGGATGACTCCTAAAGCTATTTTCAATTCTGAGGTTTATTCTGAATTTATTCACATTTTCTATTGCCTGTAAAGGTCAGTTTATAATGATTTATTATTAGATTATTAGAATATTATTATTATTAGATTATTAGAATATTAGTTATGTAATGACCATTAGAAAGCTTCTAGTCCAGCTTTCTCACTTAGCAGATAAAGAAATGGGTCAGGAGAAAAATTGGACATTGCCCAAGGGCACACGGGTACTAAGGGATGGCACTAGGTATAGAGTCTTGGTTCTACAAATCCAGTTCTTTTCTCACTACACTGTGCTAAGAAGAATCCAGGCGTCCCTATAATATTCTTTAATGTGATGTATGCTGCTTACCTCTCAGTGCACACGCACTTCGTTATTGTCCAGGTCTAGCCCTGTGGGTATCTTCACCCTTAATGCAAGCACATGTAACGTCTGGATTTCTGTTTTGTTTTGAAGGGGATTAATGGTACTCTGGTGTTTCCTGTGTTCTTGCTGATCTGATTATTGCTTTGGGGCCAAAGTTAATTTCTGAATGTACAATTAGGCTTCTGATCCCAGCACTCAGCCTGAGATGACTATCTTAAGGTTCACTTTGTTATCAATGTTACTTCTAATAATACTAATGATAACAATTGCAATCATCATTATATTAATTATAAGTGTATATATATATATTTCATGTCAATGGATTTTTGTCCATCTTTAATCTTCTTAACCTCTCTATGGCTTTTGCCACTGCTATTCACTCTCTTTCTCTAGGCGTTCTTTTCCATTGTCCCGCCCTTTTCTAGTTTTCCTCCTAAATATTCAATACTTTATTTCCTTTGCTGCTTTATTATCCTTTCTTTTGTCTTTTACCTTGAGTGTCTCTTGAAACTTGCCTTTTTCTTTTTCTTTGCATTCCCTCCTTTGGTATCTAATTAAGCTCCAGTAGGTTCAATTATGGTCTCTCTGTTATAAACCTAATTTTTCTACAGAATGCCATTCCTATGTTGTCACTCGACTATGGAAGTCTTCACCTCCTATTCCGTTGCTCAGATTCAACATATTCCAAAATGGGAGTCATCATCTTTCTTGCTAAACTTTTCCCTCTTTCAAACTTTTCTATCATGGTGACCACCATCCCTTGAGTCTTCCAGGTTTGCAACTTTGGAGTCATCCTTTCTTTAAATTCCTTCATCCTTTTGTCCACTTAGTTGCCACATTTTGTCAATTCTAGTTCCATAGTATCTGTTGCTTCGACCCTTTTCTCCCCATTCATCAACTCACAATTTTGGTTTGTGCTTTCATTATCTCAATACCTTGGAGTGTTGATGTCTTTTCTTCCAGGCTTACTTTTGTCTAATTAATTCTCTGCCAAGCCACCAAAATGATTGATCTTGCTAAGGCACAGAGCTGACCAAATTCTTGCACCTCTCAAAAATTGCCAGAGGCTCTGCATCTAGGATAACTCTAACTTTCTCTCTCTCTCTCTCTCACTGTCTCTGTCTCTGTCTCTCTCTGTGTCTCTCTGTCTCTCTGTCTCTGTCTCTGTCTCTCTCTGTTTCTCTCTCTCTTTCTTTCTCTCCCCCCTCTCTCTCCTCCTCTATCTCCTCTCTCCTCCCTCTTCCCTCCTCCCTTCTCTCTCTTTCTCTCTCTCTCTCTCTCTCTCTCTCTCTCTCTCTCTCTCTCTCTCTCTCTCTCTCTCTCTCTCTCTCGTATTTTATTTTCCCAAACAAATATAAAGATTGTTTTCAACATTCATTTTTATAAAACTTTGAGTTTCAATTGTTTCTCCTTTCCTCCCCTCTAACCTCCCTCCCCAACACAGAAAGCAATCTAATATAAACTTGTGCAATAGGATAAAATATTAAATTTTCAGTTGCTTTACGGCCACAATTATAGGCTTAGAATGAGAAAGATCTCCGGTCAGATTCTGCCTCAGACAGATTCTGACCAACATGTGCAGCCAGGAACTGTTAAGTAGCTGAAACCAGATTTGAACTCGGCTCCTCCTGACTTCAGGGCTGGTGCTCTCATCCTCATTTCTTACAATCATTACTTTAATTCAAAGCTCAGCTCAAGAACCACCTCTTTATTAAAACCTTCTTTTATTCATCCCCCTTTCTCCTCCAGTTGTTAATGTTCTCTCCTTTCTCAAATTATCTTAAATTTAATCCTGGACATGTTCTGTTCCTTCTAAGAGAATGAAAATTCCTTGTTTGGATCCAAAGCTTTTAGCACAGTCAGGGCTTTGTCCATAGTGAGCAATTTAATAAATGTTTATTGGGTTGAATTGAAATAAGAGTCTGATTTCATGGGACCGTTTTGGGTTTGATGGCGGAATGCTTGGCCTGGGAATCAGGAGCCCTGGGCACCAATCTAGCCAAGACACTGACTCGCCATATGACCTTGAATCAGTCATAATTTTCTTGTTAAAACGGGAAGGACCTCAGAGATCAGCCGGTCCTCCCTTTATACCTTGATCTCCTTTGTGTTAGACAACACTGATTCCTTTCATGGCTAAGGATGCAGACCCGATTTTGTTTAGCTATGTCCTCAGTTTTGAGCTTTCTCCTCCGGAAAAGGGTAGGGGGGGTAGTTAGGAAGCTAGACTCGGGGATCTCTAAGGCACCTTCCAGATCCAACATTCTATGTTTGTAAGTCCCAGCTGGGCCACGTGGCTACTGTCTGACCTTGGGCACGTTATTCAGCTTATCCGAACTCTGATCTCTTCCCCAGTAAGAATGCGGACAGTGGTAGCTTGCTCTGTCTACCTCACAGGCTATTGTGAGGATTTAATGAACTGATGGATGAAAAGTGCTTTATATTGTGCTCCATAAACGTCCTCCATAAATATGAGCTCTTTTTGATCCCGTTGGAACTAGAATGCAGAGTCTGACGTCTGTCTTATTCTTTACTATCAAGATGGTATTTGTTCGAGTTGTTCTCAGCCTGTCTGGCTACGTCTGTGTGACTGCACATCTTGGGACTGTTTGAGCCCCTCAGCACTTGTTCTGCTTGGCGGGGGTGTCGGGGGAAGATTTCAGAACAAAAGTCTGGGTCCCATGAGAACCCCGCCAACAGCACCCTTGCCAACTGGTACTAAGCCCTCCACGTTAACTCTTTGGTCCTTTTCTGGAATGTTCCCCTCCTAGGGAAATCCCCATATTCTCCTCTCCTAACATCAGGGTCTCTTCAGTCTTAGCTTCTCCCTTTCGGTTCCTCTCTTGTGTTCTCTTCCATACTCTTAGGCAGGAAGATGGCTCAGGGCATGGAGTGCTGGATTTGAAATCCAGAAGTTCAAATCTTGCCTTAGATGCTTATTAGGTGTGTAGTCTTGGATAGCTTCTCCCGGCCTCAGTTTCACTATTTGTAAAAGGGATATAAATTATAAAGCATTTAGTTCACAGGGTGGTTGTTAGGATCAAATGAGATGAAATATGCCATTTATATAAATGTTAATTATCATTATTGTTGTTGTTGGGGCATTTACCTAGCATTATAGATTTAGAACTGGAAAGTCCCCTAAGGTCGTCTTCATTTACAGATGAGGAAACTGAGGCTCGGAAGGAGTGAATGACTTGTGTGAAGCCGTCCAGGATAGTAAAAAGTGGAGATGAGATCCAAACTTAGCTGGTGGGCCTTACTCACCACACCTCCTGTCTTGTTTCTAACCCTTCAAGGATCCGTGACTGCATCTGTATCTGTGTGGATGTTCATCCACCAGAGCGGACCCCACCTCTTCTAGCTCTTGGTGGACAGTTCTGTGAAGGGGGTGGAAATCTTTTACTGATGATCCTCTCCACACTTAACGAGGCCGGTCCTTGAACAAAAGATGTGTGTCACCTGCTTGGTCCTGGAGGGTTTTCCAGCTTGGTTTAGAAACTGTCAGAGCTGGTAATCTGTTGGCATGGGCTCCTAGAATCCAGTATGATCTCTCGGATCCATCAAAATGAGGGGAAGATGTCAGAGGAAGGTCTTAGATATACAGTAGTGTCTCTTTATTCAGATAAACTTCCTTTTCTGGTATAGTCTTCAGGGAATAGCTAATAAATTCTGCCTTTATCCTGACAGTCCCTGTTCTTCATTATTTAGTAAGCCACCGGTGCCTGAGAAAGCAGGTAACTTAGAGGGAGGAGAAAGAGAGGGAAGGAGGGAAGGAAGGAAGGGGAGAGAGAGAGAGAGAGAAAGAGAGAGAGAGAGAGAGAGAGAGAGAGAGAGAGAGAGAGAGAGAGAGAGAGAGGGAGAGAGAGAGAGGAGAGAGAGAGAGAGACACACATACACAGAGAGACAGACAGAGAGAGACAGAGACAGAGAGAGACAGAGACAGAGACACAGAGAGAGAGAGAGAGAGAGAGAGACACAGAGAGAGAGAGAGAGAGAGAGAGAGAGAGACAGAGACAGAGACAGAGACACAGAGAGAGAGAGAGAGAGAGAGAGAGAGAGAGAGACATACACAGAGAGACACAGAGAGAGAGAGAGACAGAGACAGAGACACAGAGAGAGAGAGAGAGACAGAGACAGAGAGACACAGAGAGAGAGAGAGACAGAGACAGAGACACACAGAGAGACAGAGAGACAGAGAGACACACAGAGAGACAGAGACAGAGAGAGACACAGAGAGAGAGAGAGAGAGAGAGACAGAGAGAGAGACAGAGACAGAGAGAGAGAGAGACCAGAGACAGAGAGAGAGAATTACAAATAGATGTGGATTTTCAGTTTTCACAGGTTGAGAACTTTGTATGTGTAGAATTCTGTTGTAACACAAAAGGTCAAGGAGCATTTTGGGTTTTTCCTTGTGTTCCTATTTCACCACCTGGGAATCTAGGAGCACATATGCATACCCTTCTGCATACTGAGAGACATTCCAAAGAAAATCATTCCAAAAATTACAGAGGAGAGGTTTTTTTTGAAAGATGAGAGAAGTTTAGATAGAGATTCTAGAATGAACAGCCAATCGTGAAAAGTAAAGGCAGAAAAATCCTTTTCATTTTTTCTTTTCTCTTCCGATGACTCCCATGTTCTCTTTCACCCCCTTCCTTCCCTTTCTTTTCTCTACCTTCACTCTCTCTTCCTTTCTCCTCTTTTTTTTCTCCAAGCTTGGTTTTTCAACACCAGCTGATTCAAATGATACTGATTCTACAGATCTTCCTTGAGCTAGGCAATTTACTTTCCACAGTATAAAAGGAAAAGGAAAGAGAGAATGTGGGAAATATGCCAGCATTTCTTCCCCCAAGGAAAAAATCTGCAGTCCCTGAAAACGTTATCAGGTGCTGTATATAACATGCATGCAATGTTCATACGCTGTAAATTCCCACACTCTGTCTTTTCCCTGTACCTGATCATCGCCTTGCCATCACTTCCAACGTGTAGTAGGTTATCCTGT